>NW_024496526.1:7443940-7450040 GCF_017590055.1 Onychostruthus taczanowskii
CGGCGCCGCGGGCGGCTCCCGCCGCTCCCGCTGCTGCTGCTCGGCCTGGCGGTGAGTGGCCCCGGAGGGCGGCGGGGGTGGCAAGGGGTATCCCCCGTCCCCGGGCCGGGGCGGGGGCGCGGCGCGGCCGGAGGAGTTGGGCGAAAGTTGGGAGCGGGACGGGCCCCCGGGGCTGGGCGCGGCGGCTCCCCAGCCGCTCGTACCCGCCGCCGCCGCGGGCGGGCTCGGCTCGGCACAGTCCGGCATGGCCGGGCTCCGGCAGCGCTGCTCCCGGGTGTCTTCCCCGCGCTCAGCCCGTATGCTGCTCTCCTGCTTCCCCTTTCCCAAAGCACCGCCCGCAGAAAGCGCTCCCCGGCGTGCGGCAGCGGCTCCCCGAGCTGCGGCGGGCCGGGTCCCCCGGCTGCCCCGGCCCCGGGGGCTCCGACCGGCGACGCTTCGGTCCCAAGTTTCGCGTGAAAAGCGGCGCGGTGGCAAAGGGTTTCCAGAGGATTTCCCCCGGCGGCGGCTGTGCCGCAGCGGAGCCGCCGCGCTCGGCTTTGTGCACCTGTGTGCGGCACCCCCGCCGCGGGCACCCCCGCCCTGCGCCCCTCGCATGTGGCGCTGCCCATCCCGCTGCGCTCCCCGGGATCGGGGCGTGCTTCATTGACGTTACATGGAGTAGAGCGCTGCTTACCTCACGGAGGCTCCTAGACTTCCAGAAATATTTTAAAGTCTGATTTTTCTTTTTTTCTTTCTTTTTTTTTTTTTTTTAATCCACAGAATTTAGCATAAATAGCTCAAAAGATTAATGAAGGCATGCTTTAAAACAGTACTTTTTTCCATTTATTATCATGAACTACAGTTCATCCTTCTGCCCGGGCAAATGAAGCTAGTAATTAATGAAAAATTAAGTTAATCTTTTTACGCACAAGTGATCTGAAACGTATTTGGAAATGCGTGACTGTGGAGTGCTCACCTAGTTCGTACAAATCAAATGTGGAATTGCTAATCACCATATGCTTATTCTGTACTAATATTAGAATTGCCTTTGTGGGACAGAAAGATTCAGCCCTGTCTGATGCAGCCTTTTGCCTCTGGCAGGGCCACAGCTCTTGGCTCATTCAGGAGGGAGAAGAAATGCTGTGCATTCTGAACAACTTTTGCTTTAAGCTTGATCTAAAATCACAGACCTCTGCTATCTGCACTTCGTTGATTTCAAGTGAAACTGAAGTCAGGCTCTACTCTCCCGAAATGCTGGAGAGGTCTTAGTGTGAATTTTTTTCCTCTGCAGCTCGTCTTTAATATACGCAGTAGTTTTCTCAGTGATACTTGTGGCAGTGCATTCCTCAGATTGAGCATATACTGTGGACCAAGTGGAGTTACAAGTGGACTGAATTTTCCCTCCCTTCAAAATAGCGAAGCACACGGAGTTATTTCTGGTATTTCCTACGATATCCACTGTGACTGTCAGAGCTTATCTTACTGTAACATTCACTTTATATTAATGTAAATATTTTCCTCTGATTTTTTTTCTTTGTAGATTAAAATATATTTTCCCCATCTTTCTTCATATGAATCTGTTGTTCCTAATTGTTCTGGCTGCCCTCTTTGACCTTTTGTGTTGCAGAGCTGGTGTCTCTGAGATGAGCGAGGGGCCCTGCTGTTGTCAGTGAAATTATACAAAGCCATTTTAATTTATCCACATTATTATTTCTTACCTTTCTTAATTTGGCACAGCAGTTTATTTGCTCTGTGATGCTTCATGCTGAGCAGATGTCTTCATTGAGCTGTTGATTCAGCTAATTCTTTCCCCTTTGCTGTGTACAAGTAGTTTAAATTATTTCTTCCAATTTGCATTATCTTGCACTTGAAGGTGTGATTTTTCATCTTGAAATACGTAACTTACTGTACTTGAGGATTGAAAAACTAGTTTACAGCTGTGACATAGCAAAACCTGCTTTTAATTTATTTTGAGTCGATGCAAGGCTGTTAAATCAGGTGGTTCTATGTGTGTAAAGTTAAACTAAAGGTAATACCAGCTGCTTGGTAGGTCAATGAGAAACATTTTTTCCTTCCAGCCAGTCCTTTTTCATGTATCCCAATGTGTTTTGGTTTTTTGGCTTTTTTTGTTTGTTAGTTAGTTTTTCTGGAAGTGCTGACTACTTGCAGTGCACCTGGAACAGCAGCTTCAGTTGTGCATGCATTGCACTTCTGAAAAACAGGGCTCATTTTTTGACCCAGAATTGGAGGTGGCTACATATATAAAAGGGAACCTACAAAGCTGGATGAAAAATACGTTTCAGTATCTTCTAATGTAAGCTGTTAATTTGTTACCTTCAGCATCACTGTGGGTGTGTGACACGCACGTGAGAAAGGTGGTGGGGGGATCTCTGCCTGCTGTTGTTTTATTTCTTGAATGAGTTGGAGAGCAGTGAGGAAGTTGTGGGTTCCCGGTTTGGTTTATCAAGTGGTTGATTGTATTTCATGCTCAGAGGACTGAATTTACTGTTCAAGGCACTGGGAAGGAGTTTTACACCATGGTGGATTAGCATTTCCTCTGATGCATCAGGTGCTGTGCCTTCCCTAGCAGAAGGCAGCCACTGCTTCCCAACAGGATTTTGCATCTGGGTCTGTTTGCTTTGCAAACACAAATGAATATTATCTCGTACCAGCGTGGCAAAGATCAGTTTGTCTTCTGAGTGTTGGCTTAGTGACAGAGAAACTGAGTCAAGAGTTCAGCTGACTGAGCACTGCTGGGAAGCAGACTTTGTGACCTGGTGCCACTCAAACCCAGTGCCTTCAAAGAAGGGCTTGAAAGGAACATTTCCGGCTTCCAGCTCCTCAAGTACTTCCTTCATCCTTAGGAATGCACTAGTGAGCCCTGACACTGACTTGTGAATCCAGGCCTGCAGGGAGGGCTTGTGCATGATTGCCTCTGTGCTGCAGGTAGCCCTGCAGCGTGGCAGCAGCGGCTTGCCTCTGGTGAGTTTGCAGGCAGGGTGCAAGCGCTGCTTCACCACTGCAATGCTCAGGTGCTGTTTCCTGTTGTGGCATTTGGGCTTGAATTCAGGAGTGCCTCCTCCCACCCAATTATTGTTTGTACCACAGGAGCCTCTGGACAGTGTTTTCTGGCAGTCGGAGGGTGTTGCAGAGACAAATCCTTACTTGCTCTCCCCCACTGTATTCATACGTTGTCCATTCCCTCTTCAGAATAATGGATTTGTAAAACTCTGATGTGGGCTATGCTGTGTGTCCTCAGATGCCCTTCCCAAATCAGACCTTGGCTTCGTTACTGTACTCCATGACTTATGGAGGGATGTTTTCAATCCATTGATTTTGGTGACACAGCACCTGTTTACTTTAGAGGCCCTGGAATGTTGGAGGCCGTGCAAGCATGGTGTCATCAGAACTGGTATTTCTGCCCAGGGGTGAGTTCATGGTGTCCCGAGCAATTGGTGGTGGAAGAGGTGCTTGTTCTGTTGTTGACCATTTCTTTTGCCTTTTGGTGATGGAGTTCCTTGAATTCGTCTGTTTCAGTAAAATGGAGGTAGTGAGGTATTTCTTGAGGGCTGCTGCTGGAGGTCTGGGAATGGAAAATCTCTGGTTGCAAATTGCATTGCACTAACTAGCATTGCCTTAAACTTCTTGATGAAGGCAGAGTCACTTTGGAAATAAGTTGTTGTTTACCTTGTTCCTGCCCCCTTTTCAAGCTTGTGAATGGCAAAAAATTGTGATAGCAAAGCAAGTCTTTACTTTTGGCACTGCGTCAGCTGTGAGTGGCTGGTAGCATTGGTGGTGGGTGCTGTGAATTGCACACTGGCAGAACACAGATAACAAAGGTAATTTAATTTGTGGCTGTCTCGATGATGTCCTGTCTGTTGTCTTTTTGTTTAGAGTCATATAGCCTGTTTGCTGGGTGACTGCAAATAGACTCTTTCTTTCCCCCTCCTCACTTTTCCTGGCTGTGGCGCACCATGACTGTGTGGTTGTGCTCTAGGATCAGCTGCTTGCTGGTTTGTTCTGCTGCCTTCCGTTCGCCTCTTGCAGATCATTTCCTTTCTGTGTGAATCTTGCTCCAGCTATTAAAATTAAACTTTGTCTCCTATCACCTGGCAGAAGAATGTGAGGATTAATTAGTTAACATTTGTGCAATGCTTTGAAGATAACAAATGCCATATAAAGTGCTAGAGATTTTCAGGTGTTATCTTTTGCCCTCTCTTCCTTATAAATCCCATTAATAGTGGTTCTGTCTTCTTTTTATAGTACCTCCTACGTGCTTCTTGAGTAGGTGGTATTTCTTTAAACTTCTTGAAAACCCAAATTTTAGTGGGGGATTATGTGGCATATGCTTTGCTCATGCCCTTAACTTCTGTACTCAAATGTGCTTGTTCAGAAGTGATATCTGAAATATTATTTCATCGACAGCTTGTTTAATATATGTATGGTGCCATTGCCTGGCTTGAAGAGAGAGAGCTTCATACTCATAATAAGGAGAAAATTCTTTGTCAGCGTTAGTAATTGACCCTATTACAGTCAGTTGTTAATTAGTAAATAGTTGCACAGGTTTTCCTTCACAGAGCATTCGAAACCCAGTGATAAACCATACAATTAATTTCCTACTCAGAGCCCTTAAGAACATCCTTTAGTATAGACTATTATGCCTGTAGCTTAAACCCCACTGTGTAAGAACAATATGAACAGTAGAGTCTAGTCAAATCTTGACGTCTCCATGGTATTTTTTGCTACCTTCTATATTTGGAAAGTGAAGATAGCAAGCACCACCTTAAGTGGAATGTCTTATTTGTAGCGTTCTTCAGCCTAAGTTAGAGAGTACTAAGACACTCTTTGTCAGGATTTTAATTTGCCTTCCTTTGAAAACAAGAGAAAATATGATACTTACCTCTTTGCAGATATGACCTTCCGCAACAAAATGTCAGTACTGCTTCTGTTTTTTAATTTCTGGAACAGCTTGAGGTGAGGGTTAACTGATATGGATTATGTATGCAGTAAGAATGTGTTCTTCCACAGAGCTTGTGGGAATGAACAAAACCCAGGAAGTGTCCAGTGGGCATCTCTGCAAATGTAAATCTGTTGGGCAAACACAGTTTTCAAATGCTGTTGGTCTTGCAGTGCAGAAGTTGTTGATTTCCCTGTGTGTCTGCTGGAGCCCTGCTCACCTGCCATCCCGTGCTGCTGTAGGTGTGGGAGTTGCTGCTCCTCACTCAGACCATTGGTGCCTTTTTGCATTGGTCACAGACACCACTGAGCAGCCTTTGTGCTGGGAGTCCTCAGCAGGCTGCTGAAGAAGGTTTTGTGAACCCCTGCAGGGGTAATTGGCAGAAGATGGTTTTGTGATTCCAGTGGGATTGCAGACTCCTGCAGGGGCCACTTCAGCTGTGACCCCTGAAGTCTATGACCCAAGAGCTACTACCCTTTGTCTTCCCCACTCCACAAAGTAGATTTTTACCAGGCTTCCTTGAGGTACCTTTGGGTAACAGAGCTAACCTGTCTCCTCCCATCTGGTTTGATTAAAATGTTTCTATAGCTTTTTTAGATATTAATCATGAACGAAAAAAGGGGACTGTCCTACTTATCACTATCCATCTTGGAAGGCATTTGTTACAAATGGCTCAGTGATCAAAGCAGCACAACCCTGAATGTAAATAGCAGCAGAGGGAGGGCTCCTGAGTGAAAAGCAAGCAATTATTGCACAAGGTCAAGAGTGGTTTGTATGATGAGCAAGGAAGATAAAACATCTGCAGTCAAACTGTGATTCTTGTAAACAAGAAGGCTTTTGATTTGAACATCTTTTATTTTTCAGTGGGCAGGAATTGGGGGGAAGGAAGCAATGGGTCAGTTTCTCCCTTGCGCTTGCCTGGAGGTGACTTAGACCTGGTATTGTCAGTACATGCACAGTGTCTGCACCACGGGACCTAGCTGTGTCACCTGCTGATCTGCGGGTTTACAAACCTCTGTCACCACAGTACAGAGGTGTCCCTTCATTCAATCAGCCTTCTGAAGTGCACAGTCCATCACAGGGCTTATTATGGGAGCTGAGTAGGAAAGGAAAGGTGAGATTCTGTCTTCTTGTTGGGATTTCTTCCCCTTGACCACCCCCCCC